>NC_057795.1:121362106-121362506 GCF_018294505.1 Triticum aestivum | reverse complement strand
TGCCCGTGGAGGGGTGGTTGAAAAGTACCCGGTGGAGTAGCGCACGGTGGAGGCTGGATGAACAGGAGCCCGTGGAGGCTGGAGGAGGTCGACGGTAGCCCGTGGAGGCTAGAGGAGGTCGACGGTGGAGATGAACAATATCCCGTGGAGTCCCGTTTTGCGGTACGCCACACCCCTCCCGATGAACAGGACCCCCGTTTCGACCGTAGGAGGTCCGTTTCCTCCGTTTTGCGGTACGCCACACCCCTCCCGATCAACAGGACCCCCGTTTCGACCGTAGGAGGTCCGTTTCCTCCGTTTTGCGGTACGCCACACCCCTCCCGATGAACAAGATCCAGTTTCGAATGTGGCCGGTCGAACACAAGGCTGTTTCCTTCGTTCTGTGGTACGCCAGGCCTCG
>NC_057795.1:121355809-121362045 GCF_018294505.1 Triticum aestivum | reverse complement strand
ATCAACCGGATCCCCGTTTCGACCGTAGGAGGTCCGTTTACTCCGTTTTGCGGTACGCCACACCCCTCTCGATCAACAGAACCCCTGTTTCGACCGTAGGAGGTCCGTTTCCTCCGTTTTGCGATACGCCACACCCCTCCCGATCAACAGGACCCCGTTCCAAACGTAGGAGGTCCGTTTCCTCCGTTCTGCGGTACGCCAGGCCTCGTTTCCGTCGCCTGTTCCGTCCAAGCCCTCCCAATGAACCGATTCTTACAAGGTTAGGCGACTTTATTTGGAGACAACCGATTCTAACTGTCAAAACAAGCACCAAGCACTCCAGCGCAGGGAAACTGGAGTGGATGATGTTGTGCAATGAGGCCTCCGATATACGAACCCGCACAAGTGGAAGTTTCTTGAGAAATGGGAGTCGAAGGTTTAGTACCAGATTGTCTGGTAGGTAGCACAACGTAAAGGTGGTGGTGTGGAGAGAGGAGGAAAACCGCGACATGGACATCGGTGCTGAGGGCACAAGTTCATGGCGTTCGGTATGTGGTATGTGATTTCCAGGGGAATAGTAGAACTCAAGCAGCTGTAGTTCTGTGAATTCAGGGGATTTCAGCCAGGCGTCCACCGTGCAGGGCACACATTGACCACAGCACTACATCCTCAACACACAAATTGGTTGGAAAAACAACGTATGCCGATAGACAGTCTGTTGGGAAAGACTATTGCCGACCGATGTTGTCTGTTGGGGAAAGTCCAAACGGGAAAGCCTTTTCCTGACCGACATATCTTTCCCGACTGACCGCTTGATGGCTAAGGGGTATTTTTCCCGACCAACAGTTTGTTGGGCCTGCCATGGGCCTTTCCCGACCAACAGTTTGTTAGGGTAACCATGGGCCTTTCCCGACCGACTATCAGATGGGTATTCTTTCCCGACCGACATTTTGTTGGGCCTTGTGTTAGCCTTTCCCGACCGACTGTTTGATGGGGTTTGTTTTGCCGACCATCAATCTGATGGCGTTTTTTGCCCAGCCAATAAGCCAACCACAACTTTAATTAGCATATGGTATTGATTGTCAATACATATAGTACATGTGTTCTAAGCATAATCACAAGACATCATACATCAGGTTCACATCAGGTGCACCAAACCATTTTTATTCCATTAACTAATTGTCACATACATACAGTTCAGTCTGTTCTAAGCACCAAGACAAGACAACATACATCAGGTTTACAGAAGGACAGCAAAAAGACGCAAGTATGAGACATCAGTTATACAAAACGAAAGCTAAAACATCCAGTTGACGCGGATCGCCGACTTCATGGTTCATTTCCTTATGTTTGCTTCCTATAGAAGTTAAAGAAGTCTCAATTATTAGAATGTTCAATTAAGAAATTGAATACAGGCAGAATTCATATCTGCACTGCACACACTCAAGAGCACAAAAAGAAGAATACACTTATCTAATCTATAAAAGTAGCATTTAGGAACATTAAGACCACCAATCGACTCCCAGCAGTGGCCACGGATGTGGCATAGAAGTCCTCTGTAAGATTGCTGAGCATTTAGTGTTCCTAGGGACATACTTAAGTTACTGTGCATAGGTACCAGCAGTCAATATTCCAACACTTGTTTCCAAAAAAAATGCCCGTAGGGAATACAGTGTCATAGGTATAAGAGAAATAAAAATGAGTTGTGTGAACGACCAATATTTGCTTTACTATTCAGGCCATACAAGGAAAAATATATCAGAAATTTAGAATTAGTATCTCAAACGTAGAACCAAGTTACACATTTCTTTTGCAATTTATAAAGGCATAACCAGCATCTGCATGATAACTAAATATATGTACACTGCTTATTAATCTGTACGTACAGATTATAAATACTAGGTTTTTCCTGATACTTAATGATTAATAGCTCATGGGTGGGCGCCTTCTTCATGGCTGGGTACAATGGAAAAATTACGCGTGCTGCCATATTGAAATATAGTTAGTCAAGATCTTTGTTTAGGGATAGTTAGTCAAGATCTTGATAAAGATAAAATGTACTATATTGGCCTAGAAACAGAATTCAGAAATAGCAACTTTATTAAGAGCAACTAGCAGTGTTCTGTACTAATTGCAGAAAGTAGGCTGTGTACCCGTATACCATAAACCATATTGTAGTCTTCAGTAAAACACAGGGAAACCAATTAAATGAATCTGAACATTGTTAAAACATTGACAACGGCTCTGTTTCACTTCTCTTTTAATTGAGTAATTAGTCTAGGATGATTACTAGATGATTACCCGTATACCATAATCTGAACATTGTGAAAAACAGAACAGGTTAGCAACTTCCTTTGGTTACCACACCACCAGACCTGACCTGAATGTTATTTGGGAAAGGTAATGGTCTCCCCTAGGATGATTACTAGATGAAATCAAAGAACAAGACTATTTTGGCTCGCAGCACGGAAAGAAAATAAATAGAACTCTACCTCCACATTTTAATCCAAGTATTATGAAGGAGAAAAAAACCCTTTATCACGATGCATACAACAAAAAATTATGATGCATGCAACCCAATATTATTAGTACTATAGATGTACCGATTGGATGGGCAAGCTATTGTGAATTCAAGTGTCGCAAATACTACATGGTAAGTCTACACACTTGATGGTTCTTTAACATTTGACCAGTGCTGGTTTCAATTCATGAACTTTCTTATGACACGAGACTTCATCAGAATATTAACAAAGAGATAGACTTGTGCTATAGGTTTCGGAAAGTCCAGGACACCATGTGCTATAGGTTTTGGAAAGTCCATTTCTGCAGCACACGGCACACTAATATTGGTAACCTCCTGGCAAACCCTTCAGGTAGATAGGCAAATTCATGTATCATGGTAAGTACCTCCTATTTTTATTACCAATCCTCAAACTTAACAAAGCACGCAGACTCACTTAACAAAGTTTGCAACTACTTTTATTGCATATATAAATAAACTTAAAGAGGAACATGAATGAAAAATATACTACATAGTAACTAAGACTGGAGTTTGAGGCAAGGTGTACATATTCAAGTCTGATATTAGCATAAGTACACTGCAACCTCACTTTGAAAACATAATGGGACTGATTTAGATGGACAAGCAGTTCAAGTTGATATCACATGCCATCTACATTAATAATATATACATACTGATCAAACTTAAAACCAGACGTACAAATAATGATCAGACCACTGCCAAAGTTGTTTGACATATCTTAAAGATATTTATGTTGCTCCAGAGAAAGAAAGCTACTTGATGAAACAATTAAGACATGAAATTCTAAAGGAAGACTTACTTTTTGTCCGTGGTGTTCCACTGACAAGTGACAACACATGTGTTTGAAGTGATGCATGCTTTCACTGGGGGAAATCAAGAATCACCAACGTTAGAAGAAATGTGTAAGCGGATCCTCAGTTCTATAGGATTAATGGTTTAACATGTCAACATTTCACCTTTTGGATTCTGAAATTGGATAACTACGTCATCCTTGACAATGCTGAGCTCTTCGATACAAAGAATGGTGTTCGCTCCTACCCTTTTCAAGGTCCTTTGAAGCCTCTTGTCATCAGTGGTCATGGTCTTGTGAACGGCCTTCTTCTTCCTGTCATCAGTGGAAAGCTAAGTACAATAACAAGAGGAGAAATGTTTCATGTATTTGTAAACTTATAAGCTGACACATGCCCACTAAATGGCATTGAATAACAGATCAATCACGAATTATTCAGAGGATAGCAGCAATGATTGACATGGCACAAACTATTCATTTTGAGGAAACATTTCGGGTCTGAAACAAAGGATTCACACAGGTAAAATAGATATTGAATGGATAACATGCTGAAAGAAGGAAACACTACTGCTAATAGCAAAACCAATCCATGAATTAAAGCAGAGTTAGTTTACTTAAGATAAAATTGCTTGGCCAATGTGGTGCCTGGGTCCATCGCTGGGAATTGAAATCTGTATACTACAGGAAGAGAGGAGAGGAGAGGAGAGGAGGGAGATCATACGAGGGAGAAAGATCTAACTCATTTGTTGCCGCCATGGGTGGCTACTCGTGCTCACCGAAAGTAGATGGGAGAGATGGGGACACCTGCCGCCCTGTTCCTAGTTTGCTGGACGCGGAGGAAGCAGGGTCCGCCTGCCTCGCTTTAGACCACCGGGAGCGAAGGGCCCTTGGCCCCCTCAGATCTGCTGTCATGGAAAGGTGGGGAGAGGGAGCTGGGCATTGGTTGGGCCAGTGGAGCCATGGGAAGGAGGGGGAGGTGGTCGCTCGCGACTGGGATGGCTGGTGGTGGAAGGAGGGATGGCCCCTGTGATGGCCGTCGACGGCGGCGTGAGTCGCAACCCTAGGCGGCGCCGTACGAGAGAGGGTGGATTGAGATGAGGGAGAAAGGGGATTGAATGAGGCGCCCTGGGCAGTTCTAGGTTTTGAGAGAAAAAAGAAAAAATCGCGGGCTGGGCCGCGCTAACATGTTTTCGCCCGCGCGCGCAGGCCCATTTACCACCTGCTATTGGTCGGCGTTATTTGCCGACCGATCGTTAGATGAGGATACGATCTTTCCCGACCGACTATTCGACAGCAGAGACTTTTGTATTCCCGACCGACCGTCTCTTGGAGCACAAATGTTTTCCCAACCAACTATCACTTAGAAGTTTTTTCAACTAACTATCGGTCGGCGAAAATGACTTTTGCCAACACACATCAGTAGGGAATAAAGTGTTGTGGTGTAGTGGCATGGTATGCTTACTCAGGTAGCATGACGGGATGCAGAGGCTTTGAATGGAGCCCTGGTGGGAGGAGATGATGGCTCTGGGGATTTCAAAATCATTAAAGAGAGATAGCTGACGACAGTCGAGATTAAGGGGCACGACGTGCCATAGAGGGCGCCACCGAATTGAGAGGACTTGGGTTCGGCAGCAATCCTTGGTGGGGAGAAGCGAGATGATCTCCCCAAGGATGGCGTCCGGGAGATCGCGGATGCGGTCCACCCGAGATTCTACGGGTTCCTGGGATCCGGTGAGGGCGGGGTCGCCGCTTCTCCCCGTGCTGCCGGGTGCGGGATCTACAACAGGCGTCGCCGCTGGCGGGAGCCTCATCTTCTTGGCGCTGGGGTCAGCCGACTCCATTTTCCTCGAGGGCGTCGCATCATGCTCACGGATTTGAGCAGAGTAACGAATGACGAGCCTAGTTGTAGTGCGAGCGAAGAAGAAGGGGAGCTGGGGGTTTTCTGTAGGAGTGAGGAAGAAAGGGACCTGGGGTTTTCTGTAGGAGTGAGGTGAGGAATTTTGGGGTTACGAGTGGAGCGGGCTGACGTGAGGTGGGTGGGAGCGAGGAGGAAGAAGAGCACCCAGTTTTTTTTTGGGGGTGAGCGGTGTGCTGGGTGTGGGTAGCGCCTTTTGAATTGATTTTACTATTTACTAGTGTGGATTGGCTGTTTTGTCTTGGGCCCAGAGAAACAATTACTACTAGTACAGTGGAGACACTCTACAACTACACAGAAAAACAATTACTACTAGTACAGTGGAGACACTCTACCGCTTCTGGCTCCTCCTAGGTCATTGAAACGTCTCCCTCTACTGAATGCCGTTATACTTTTGTTCACCGACGTGCGGGCCATGCAGCACACGGGCCCAAATGCCATCCACCAAATTAGAAGGCAGTATGCAGGCGAAGAGTCAACCCGGTCGTAGCGCGGCAGTAACGAGCCGTCGTATCACAAAACCCCACCTCCCCACAGTCTAAGTTTGACGGACGAAGCAACCATCATTTCACTCTTCGCTGAATCCCTTCTCCCTCACCGTCTTCAAGAAAGGCAACACTCGCATCTGCCACTGTTCTTCTCTCCCAACGAAGGGAAGGTAAGCGGATCCGTGATGTTGGTATATTTTCGTTCAGAGAAAAAAAAGAACTTTTGCAAAGCAGTAACCGATCCTCACTCTCTTTTTTGTTTCATTGTCATTGCGATTGTGTTTTCCTTTTAGTGGTCTCCTAGTATTCGTCAGTTTCATGATGGACCAAGGAGAACCAGGCAAAGATCTGCCGATATTGGAGTAGACGCGGGAGGCTGATCCCCACGAGACAAAGAGCTCCAAGAAGATGGAGGCAACCACCGAGCTGACCCCAGATACGCTCACGGCCAGTACTGAGATGGTCAACGCCCCGTTTGAGGTTACAACCCCCGTGGCACTGCAGGAGCAGTTTTCCCCCTTC
>NC_057795.1:121343688-121355472 GCF_018294505.1 Triticum aestivum | reverse complement strand
TTTTAGAAAAGGAAGTATGTGGTGATTAATAATGCAAAATTTTATTAGCTTCGATGCCATGCTATACATAGTGGTTTAAATAACTTGTGTTTCTTATACTGAAAAGTAATTCAGAATTTGTTTCTGTTTCAATTAGAGCCCTGATGCAGACAAGGATTGTGTGGTTGTGCATGTCACTCGCTATGAGGCGGATGACCTGAATATACGCACTGAGAAAACAGAGTTCTTAGACTGTTGGATCCTAGAAGCCATTTGCGGTTATACCAATGAAGAGGTGTATTCCAGCCTCACTGTTGTCAGGCGTGTTGTCCAGGGTATACTAAAGCACAAGAAGTTCAAAGCTTCTCCTTCGTTTGTGAGGCATACTATTCTTGTAAAGCTTACGCAGGAAGATGACGTGGCATGCCTCCACAAACCAGTTTATCAGTGGCAAGGCCACAAGATTGTCTTCATGAAGGTTCACATGATTGAGCTGCGGCGGGACGTCCTCGATGATGTTCATGGCGAGGTCCGTCTTGTGTCCAGCCCAAATTAGATCGAGGCATGAAATAGTTGCCCCAGCTAGTGTTTAATAGTAGTTTGGATTGTCTCTAATTATCCGAACCTTGCCTGTTATCGACACCTCTAGGGCTAGTACTCTATTTGAATCCGTCTATGGGAACTGATGCTACTTTTGTGTGCCCGTGAATCATGTGAGAACCATCGTAATTGTTGCCGAAACAGATGCGTCCTCACTAGTTTTTTCATGAATATGGCATGGTAAGACATAAGTTGTCACGGTTTATCATACGAGCAGTGTGTGTTTTGATGAAATAGAGCACTCGTTCGAGAACCGTGCACCGACGTATACATAAGTACTCCCTCCATCCCATAATATAAGAACGTTTTTGACACTAGTATAGTGCCAAAAACGTTCTTATATTATGGGACAGAGGGAGTACTTGTGAACACTGTTGGTGCTACCCCACTTGTAAGTAGTTGTGAAAAACACGACACATTGGCTCAGCTCGCTTCAACACTAGGCTATTGACCAGCTAACAATCAACAATCTGCTGTCTGACATATAAGCAACTATGTATCTTGTTACAGTGGTTCATGCAGTTAATTGAGGCAACAATGTAATAAATTCCAAACATTCAACGCTAGTCCAGCGCTCATGTGGAACACTCACATTAAACTCGTCTTCATAAAAATCTTGAAAAGCACAAGTTAAGCAGTTTTATACATCTCGATGATTCATAGAACATAACAAACATATACTAGTTCACAGCAAAAGACAAAGTTGTGAGAAGGTTTACAAATCAGGAAAAAACAAGCAAGGCTTCTCTGAGCAAAGGGCCTCCTGGGAGGCTTAAATTTCCTGGAGTTCACTCTGGTTTTTTCTTGTTGCCACCATCCAGGGTTAGGTTCTCTCATTCCAGAATAACCAATTATAATTGTGGTCTCAGCTGGAATGCTGAACTGAACCATGCAGTGTACTAACCAGTTGAAATACTTGTGCATTCCACTAAATTTAAGCACCGTTATTTGCAGAAATAAGCAGACCACAATGCCTCTTGTCCACGCACCTGTCCAAAAAACCGCCATGCAGCCATGCCAGCTAATCCTTGGTCCATGGAAGAACTGGCAGAAAGTGCATTCCAGGCTAGGATGCAGTTGTTTTTGCTCATCCCTGCACTGCAATCAGGAAGTAAAACGTACGAATCAGCTTCTTTTAGATTGCGTTGGTCATTCTACCTTAGTTACTACCAATGTAGGAATACCTTGAAGACTGGAGGTTAGACGACGGCAACGAGGGATAGCCATCTCATTTTGTGCACTTGTACTAAAACTGAGGTGTGTGCTTTTGATTGCGCGGATAGAAATGATACGGAGACATACATACCGAAACGATATGGAGACAGACATCCCTGTTTGCGCAAATACAAAATACGATTATTTAAACAGTGACAGATATTACTACTTTCCCCCGTTTCCTCTTAGAACCAAGTCCTAGATTCATGCTATAGCTTTCCCACTTTCTTCCCTGTTTGAACCAACGCTTTGAGTTGACTGTATGAACTAGCTTTACTTCTAATAATAGTAGAAGTCTAGGTGGCTTTGGAACAGAGGACGAAAGTAGAAAAGGATCCACACGAAGGGGGAAGAGCTGGGGCAGTAGAGCAAGGTAGGTTTGGAAGGAATATATACCTGAGGGTCGTCGGCATGTGGCAAAGACGGCGTCGTGAGGCCGCATCTTGGCCAGAATACCGCAGGGAGGAAGAAGGGGTCGGAGGCCCTCCCAAGCCGGCGCTCTCTCAGAGAGAATGGCACAGCCGCCGATCGGGACGTGCGGGCAGCCGTTGGTCTCCTCCCTCACTGCCGACGACAGCGTGAACGATGCACCTACACCCCTTCCCCGGTCGAGGTTGTCCGGCCGGATTTGTGACCAGCCGTGAGCTGAGAGAGAGAGTGTGGCCACCTATGTCTTGCTTAGATCTAGAGAGCATGAGAGAGTGAACAAGAGGAACCCTAGTAAAGCAAGCGCTAAGGCTCCTGCTTTTATATATAGTGGAGTGATTTTGTTGTACCGGCTTCAAAAAAATACGCTCCAACGTGTACCCGCGAGTGGGTGTGAGAGAACTAGTGCGTGCATGCACCGCTTCTCTTCGTGAGAGTACAATATATACTATGCCCAAAGAATGTTCGCCGCAAGAGTAATTGTATAAGTGTGTGACGTGTGAGCTAAAATAAAATGTGAGCGCCGTCTTTTGTTTTTTATAAGTTTTGAGGGTAGGGTGTGAAGAGAATATATGTGCGTGACGTCTACCTGCAGATAGACGATGGGTGCCACGTGCGAGTCTGCGAGAGGATTCGGGAGAGTTGTGACTCGTGAGGGTGCGTGTGCGTGAGAGAGAGGGGGGCACGTATCAATGCAATGCACGTGTCCGTAAATCATTATCCGACAAACGTTCACCACAAGCCTTTTCCTGACGAACGCCGTAAGAACCGTTAGATCGGCATCCGACAGTGTCAGTTTTGCCATGTCATTTAACAGAACAGCCACTCCTCCTACACACACATCTTCCACGTGAGTGTTAGCAACTGCCTTATGCTCCCTCCGTTCTGAAATGCACTGCATATAGCTTTATTGAAAATTAGAACCTCGCAAACTTTTACCGAGTTTTCGTGTACCAAATTGCACATGTAGAATACCCTGTATATATCATTTCATTCATCTTCGAGAGGTAACTATAAAGATGGGTGAGGAGTCTACAAAGAAAGACCATCGTATCACCCGCAGCAATTTCAACCATCCTTTAGTGTAGAGGAATATCATAGGAACTCTATATGATATGATTTTATAGGATTTTTTCCTTTAGATCCAATTGGTTCATAGGAATAGATTCATATACTCTACATTTCAAAGGAAATAAACATGATATCATTTCTATAGCTTTAGAGCCACTTGGTTCATATGAATGGATTCCTATACTCCCTTAATTTCAAAGGAAAATAAACATTAGCGTATATTCAATAGAAAAGTTCCTATGATATGAACCAAATTACATCTCTTTACTAATCCCTCCTCATAGGAATTGAGATACATGTCATCTCTAGATTCAATAGAAAAGTTCCTATGATGTGAACCAAATGACATCTCTTTTCCAATCCCTACTCATAGGAATTGAGATCCTCCATGTCATCTCTTTCCCTACAACTTCCATGTATACATCTTCTATTCCTAAATAGATAGTACAACCCACTAGTAGTTTTTTTTCCAAAACATGCAACTATGGCACAAGAACTATATAGTGTGCCAATAACTTTGAAAGATGGTCACTGGATGAAGCTAACCCGACAGTGCAGTGATGGGCAAATCTGAGCACTACTGGCCGTTGGATATCATCAACATTCCACCAGATGTGCCACATGTACAATTTAGAAGACTCCATGGTTGAACTTAAGCATAATGCACAAACCTCAAAACATAAGCACTTCTCCTTTGTTCTAGAATCTTTTGTATCATAATTGATTTTTTTCTAAATGAATTGCCATTATTTCTTTTTTTACTTTATGATTTACAATGCACAATCCCATGAATCTTAACATTTTTATAAAACTAATTGATTTTGAATGAGATGAACTATAAGAACTAAACGAACATCTACATCATGCATATATGACTCAAAGCTTTACATGCTATACTGTGTATTTATTCATAATTTGGTTTCGAAATCTCATGCGTTCAATAGATGTGTACCTTACTAGTTTTGAGTAGAGTAGCAAATTTCACGTGGCCCCGGGTATATCAAAATGCAGGGCCCATGCATCATTGCCTTTCGGTCGAACCTACGTCCACAATTTTTTGTATGTGCTATATCTCCACTGGTCCCCAAACCCAAAATGCTGCCTCGTTCCCATAAAACGAAGCGGCCCACACATATTTAAGGCGTCGACTCGAACCCGTTTACTACTACATGGCCCCACACACCGTAGTACTCCTACAAACCCTACCGCCGCACTCATCATCAGTTTTCTTCAAGAGGACGAGGGAGAAGCCGATTTGTAGTGGATTCGCTTTCAAAAAAAAAGGATCTGTAGTGGAGACCCCTACCCTAGGGTGCCCTAGGTAGCTGCCGCACGCATCATTGTTTTCTCTTTTCTTTATGCTCTTGTGCGCTAGAGTGAAATGATGGTTGCTTCGTCCGTCCAGCTTAATGCGGGAAAGGTGGGGCTTTGTGATTTGACCCCTCATCGCTGATTTTCTACTACTGCGGCGCTACGACTGGGGTGCCTCCAATTCCAACCGCTGCTCCGAACTGTAATTTGGTGCATCGCACGTGGAACAAGACGGTGGATGAGCCACATGTCTGCCAAAGGGGTCCTGTTAAGTGTGTCGCCATTTCGTGTACGGACTGACCCTGCTTGAGTTGCTACGCCAACACGATAGGGGCAACCTTCCACTTGGTTTTGCTCCTTGGTGAATCCCGACTATATTGATCTAAAAAGATACGTGCTGAACTACCCTCTCCGTCTCGGTTTTTTATTTGTAGGCGTCTCAGTTTATAGGGCCTACACGTAGTTCTAGGTCATCCATTTGACTAACTAAATATGAGTTACTATGTCACAAAAAGTATATCACTGGATTCTTATTGGTTGATATGTGAAGAAACAAGAAACGAGGTAGAAGTTATTGCACCGCGCCTTAGTATTTTGGGATTATTTGGTTTTCGTAAGATGACTTACTCACCTAGACGGAGGGAGTAGTTGTATTTAAAAGTCGAGGGCGGGGCTTTTCCTGCGCGGTAGGCGGGGCAGTTCCTCCTAGTCGGTTTGATAGAGACGCGAGAAGACGAGGGAGTAGGCTGCTGCAAACGTAGGGTTGTGTGATTTGACAGCGACTTACTGCGGGACAAGTGGGGCCCCATGATTTGACTTGCCATTATCATTTTAACTGCGGCGCTACGACCGGCATGAGTCTCCCGATTCCTGACCACCTCCATACAGGTGCCTCTCCCAATGCTCCACCATGCAGTAGAGGCTGGCTCTTGCATGAGAGCCCACTTCTCCACTTTTTCCTTGCCTCTCTTTCCTCCACATATGCAAAAATGCCATGTAAAGTGCACTATTGTACTTACTTGCTCCTAGAGGTGCCTAAGCTTGCCACATAGGCATAAAGTCTAATGTGGCAAGTTTATCAAGAAGAGAGAGTCTAGTTTGGTGACCCGAGGAAGAAACGGTGCTAAGCGCGTGTACCTAGGTGAAAAGACAATTTTGAGTCTATAGATAATTAAATGAAGCAAACTTAGCAACACCATTTCATTGGAAGAGGTCACTCCTTGGCAAATGCAATAAATACTAGTACTCCCTGTGTCCCATTATATAAGAACATTTTTGACACTACACTAGTGTCAAAAACGTTCTTATATTATGGGACGGAGGGAGTACGAAGAAAGAGATAGAGAGGAGTAAAAAAACACTTACAGCCAACCTTGTTGTAGTATGAGTGACTAAGTGATGACTATGTATGACATGCCAACATCAGATAGCCTAACGCACCGTGTTAAATCTCCAAGGGCATGACCACGCGAGCGACGCGACGGTCGTGGTAGGCGCGACCATGATACGGGATGCTGGAAGCCCTTGGATCTGAGATCAAAAGGTCGCATGCTAAGTTGCTGAAAATTTTAAGAATAACCCTCCAGGATAGGATATTAACCCATAGGTCTAGAATCACGCCATGCAACCACTCGATCTCAGATCCAAGGGCTCTCGGAAGCCCGTATCACACACTGCCGTTCACACACTGGCAGTTCGCTCCTACTCGTCCCTGCACATCCTTTAATACTATGGCGGTTCGCTCCTAGTCGTCCCGTCCATTCACATTACGGCAGTTCCACTAATCCTAACCCTCCTCCCAAATCCATGGCGTCCCAAATCTCCCCGATCGGCGGTGAGTACAAGGTTAGAACCATCACTGGCGATGATTTCGACGTCATCTACACCCATACGTCCGCAACGGTGAAAGGATGCCTTTCTCGCTTCATACGCATTGTTCGAAAACTCACATGGTGAGTGGGTCACTGGGCTAGATGTTGAGTACACCATAGTCGTGGGACGAGAGAAGGATCTAAAGGACGAAGAGAGGAAGAAGCCCGCAGTGATCCAGGTTTGCGTACATAACGTTTGCTTGGTCTACCACATATGCCATGCCGATGTTGAGTGCCAGGATTTTAAGAACTTCCTCGAGGACAAAACAGTCAAATTCGTTACTGTAGACTTTAAGAACGACAAAGAAGTCCTGCGTTGGATAGGCCTCATTGTAGGCAACCCCGCGACCTCCAGAAGAATCGGCTGGTTCCCTCTCGTCAGCCTTCAATGCTGACCCTGGCAGGAGCCATGGTTCATCCTTCGTACGGTAAACTGGAGAAACCTCCATACACGTTTCATCGTCATGCATGGCAGCGGAATATACTAGATATAGACCACATCCAGTACGCTGCAATGGATGGCTACCTTTGTTTCAATATCTACAAGGGTTGGATGAAGAGAAACAGCCAAGTTGGCGGTTCAAGCAAAGAAGTATCGGCCAAGAGGAAGAGGGACAAGGACGAAGTCGAGGACGTGGACGAGGACTCCGAGTAAGGTGGCAGTGTCATTGCTCACGGTGGTTCTAAACTTCTAATGCAGTGTCTACTGGATTAGTTGCATAGTTTAATTTCAGGTGTTAGTTTACTTTGAGGGGTGTGTTGTGCTGAGCCCCCAGCAGAACTATGTTATGTATCTTATCGTTACTTTAACTCTTCAGTATGTACATACTAGTACTAGTATTTCTTTAATAGAATTTAGCACCCCAATTAAGCACGTACTAGCTTTTTTAATAGTACTAATATGCATAATTTGGCGACGAGCGCTCTCTATATGTACCACCTTTTTTTAAAATTTCAAATTTTGCTCCATGGCGCAATCCATCGATAGTGGAGTACTACCTCCGTCCTGGTTTATTGGTCCTCATTGTAATCTGTGCCAAATTTTGACCATAAATTTAACTAACAAAATGCTCATGCATGTCACAAAAAAAATATATATTTGAAAACTATGTTCGAATATGAACCCAGCGTTATAATTTTTGTTAACATGCACTAACATTTTGTTAGTTAAATCTTTGGTCAAAATTTAGCACAAACTACATAGGGGACTAATAAACCAGGACGGAGGTAGTACTACTATACAAAAGTATACATTTTTTAAAAGGCTAGCGTACTGTTCATCGCACACACACACACACACACACACACACACACACACACACACATATATATATATATATAGCCAGCTAAATTCTCAACCTAGAACGACGTGCATGCCATGTAGTAAACCGATCCGGAGGAAGTATAGTAAAAATGAGGTGATTTTACCGAGCGATCGGCGGGGGAGCATGGCTTGTCATGCGGTCCCACGTGTCATGATGTACCAAGGCTATGCGCGTGTCCCTCTTGAGGCAGAAGCAATACTAGTACGTGGTTTGAGATGATGTCGAACCGAAGTGTTCAATAATGGTTGCTTCGTCCGTCTCGGAAGGTGCGGCATTGTGATTTGACGTCTCATTTCTCATTACTACTACTGGGCCGGTACGAGTGGGGTGCATCCCCCCTGCTGTTCTGCATTGTTATTTGGTGCTTGACATGTCGACCTAGTTGCTATATGTCCCACATGTCGGCAACAGGAAGTACATAATTCATGAAAGGGAGCGTCGACGAAGGAGTATACTACAGAATTCATGAAAGGGAGCGACTTAGTTTTGGAAAAATCTGTTTTTTACGGAGTACGTACCCACTAGGGTTTATAGGGCATTAGATCGCCCGACGCAAGCAGCGTCAAGAGGAAACTAACCAATGCATGTACAAGTTCATGGAAATTTAGTGGTCATTCATGCATTCGTTCTAATTAATGCCTCGGTAAACATAACTTCTTGAGAAAAACAAGCATACTGTGCAAACTACAAAATTAATTTGATCACTCACCGTCTACCTTGGTTGGAGAGATTTTGTAATTGAGCCATAAACTGGAAAGGCTCGATTACTATTTGTGGCCTTGTATAGATGCAAAATGTATTTTTTTAAAGTGGTCTTGTATAAGTAAATGGAGGGAGTACTAACCCAAGTACGTACGTAGTAGGGACGAGGAGTAAACGCAGGGAGTAGTAAAATTTTCTCCTCGTGCTGCGAGCCACCGCGCGCGTGGGCGAGGGAGCGGGCGTAAAGGCGTATAGTAGTAGTAAGCTTCACCTCATCCTGCGAGCCACCGCGCCCGTGGGCGGGGGAGACGGCATACTAAGCAAGTTTCTCCTCGTTCTATGAGTTGACGGGACACATAAAAAGTACTCCAGTGTATAGAGCCTTGCCTCTAAGGAAGGCCCCACATGGTTTACCTCTTTTTTTAATTTAACATAATGCGTCAAGTCACAATTTGTTTGCTCACCCGTGGTAGACGATCCTCCCTCCACCAAGTGGACAACAAGTACACGTGCCAAATTACCACGTGGGCTGCCTTTTTCATACAGAAATGAGCTCCACCGTGTACCCGCACTGGTGTGGTTGGGAAAGAGACGGGAGTACGTGTGCCGTGCGTGCACCTCTTCTCTTTGTGCACGTCCCCCACCTATGTGGGTGTGTGTGTGAGAGAGATACAAACCTAGACATAATGCGTCGTCCATCCCCATGCCTCTGCCCAGTCCGACCACCAGTCACCACCACGGCACCACGCCCCACTCCTCCTCACCTTATCTCTCATATTTCTCCCTCCATTTTTATATACGAGGGGCCGCTATCAAAATTACAATTTGCATATATACAAGGCCACTAACACTAATCAATGCAATATTAATGGTGTTTGCCTCGTGGTACTAGCAAAGGAGGACATTAATTATCCCGTGCATGCATGCGGGAGTTTGTAAAAAATGCATCTTGATGTTCCGTGCAATGCACGGGCATCTTGCTAGTCCATGAAAACAACACAAGGCAAAATTCCATGGCGAACGAGGGATTTGAATCTGTTGGGAGGGGATGTTTGGATCTTGCCCGGGGTAGCCAAAATATTGGCGACCCTTTTGTCCACTGGTGCCTTTGCCACCGATGAACGAGGAATGGCTCGGGTGCTCATGCTGTCATGCATCCTCCAGCGCGCACGTTGGAGACGAGCTCGCACGACCTGTGTTTTTTTTTGTCCCACAACGCCGCCCGAGCCGCCCGCAGACCGACCGGTGACCCGCAAATTACTCCATCCAACCGTAGCCGCACACATAATGACAACAACTCAACCAACCGGACGAAATTCAAGCAAGCACGTAGACAAACTGATATTTCATATAAACAACGATGGAAATTATATAAAATACCGGGTTTTCACACAAACATGACGGATTTCATTACATTCAAATGAACTATGTGGTGCTAGTTCTGGACAGCACAGGTATATAATACCTGGCCTAAATGGTCGCCCGCCGATCGATTTGTGTTCCTCATGTCCGGCAGCACGATCACCGGACTGCCGGGAGCCCCAGAGGTATATGCTTCAGTGCAAAGGATGGCCCGCTTCCCCACTGCCCAACTGATATCATTGGCTGGTGCCGAAGATGATGGTGGCCGACACCGTTTCGAGTTTTTCACCAGCCACTACTTCGCCATGGCCGGCACCGGCTCGAGTTCATCCTAACATTCCCCTCTTCCGTGGAGCCCATGCGGGGTCGACGAAGGTCCTCGCAACAAAAGGATCCGGCAAGACACCTGCTGTGTACGCCGGCGTCGCCTCCACGGTGGCCTTCATGGGACCCAAGCGGCGGCGGCCTCCCGTGTTCTACTTCTCCTCGATGATGGCGGCGGACGCGGAGGCGCTGGCCACCGACTCGTCGCTCTCCGCGCACCCGGCTTCTGTCGCTGCTTGCATGGCGCGGCCGCCGGCATGGGAGTCTCGGCCATAGAAACGGGAGAAGCGGTACGAGGCGGCATCATGGACGGCAGCAACGACGCCCGTGTGCTGCTCCTCGTTGAGCTGGCCTGGAGCGGCGAGTTGTTGAACCGCGCGCCGGCTTGGGGCGGCAACTAGCTCCGTCGGGCGAGTGGAGGGAGGTGGATCAGCGAGCTGTATAGCTCATATCCGGCGGGCTACCCAGCCGGCTTGGATGCGGAAGAACTACTCTTCGTAAGCCATTGTAAGAGTGGACAAAATGGTGGAGGAGATAGGGGAGCGGCGGAGGTGTGCGATTCTTGGCCGGCGTTTGGCCTCGTTTAAATAGGAGATTAAATAGATGGCGGACGGGAGGAGCTCGTCCGGCATTGAGTTTAACGCCGGCCCGATCATGAACAGACGTGTGTCCAGAGTGGGTTTCTCGGCTTCCACACGGGTGGGTTTCATGGAGGCGTTTGAATGCGGCACGGAGGCATGTTCAGCCGGGCGTGCCGCGAGTGGCGCCCTCGACTCTGACCTAGGACACCGTGTTGTTCTTCCACTGACGTGTGGGCTCTTTGGGTGCATGGCCTGCATGTCAGTGACCCAACGCAGGCAGCGCATAGCAAAGGAACCTTTGGTGGGCCAGGGCGGTCAGAAGCGGGCATTTCATAAACCGATGATTGTTCATTGAGTGTGACGTCATCTTTTTCATGTAGTTAAGCCTACTATGTTGATAGCCCATTCGATACATTGTGATTCATAAAGACCGATGAAAACATCAATGTTCTGCTTATCAAAGATAAGATTGATTAATACCCGTAAAAATCCATGTCCTTAACAAAGGGTGCATGCACGTATAGGTTGAGAGTGTGTCTTGCGTCGTGTGCTGTGTGCATGCAGGCGTGCAAGTGTTGCATGCGTGCAAGGGTGCGTTTCAGTGTTGCATGCATGGGTGCATACGTGCATGTGTTCGTGAGTGCATGTGTACGTGTCAGTGTTGCATGCTAGCATGCGTGCGTGTGTATGTTATGTGTATGTGTCAGTGTTGCACGCCTACATCCGTGCGTGTCTTGCGTGTGTGCATGTGTACATGCAGGGTGAGGCTACACGTTAGTCGACTGACTTTTTCATCTCTGGTCATTAGATTTTCCAGCCGTTGGATACGAAATCAAGGGCCTCCAGTTTATCATCAAACTCCACCCCCCCTAAGCCACCAGCCACCACTGGCCAAACCGCCCGCCCCCGCCGCCCGCGGTCGGCCCGCCCTCCCCAAAACCACTCCCCGCTGCCGGTCCGCCGCCGCAGCGGCCATCCCTCTAGCCCCCATCCCCCCCCCCGCGCCAAGCTTTTTCT